>NC_057813.1:631795028-631839418 GCF_018294505.1 Triticum aestivum
GTAATGCACATCACATAAGCCTTGCAAGCACTGCAACTAATATGTTAGTTGTGAGATGATGTATTACGGAACGAGTAAAGAGACTTGCCGGTAACGAGATTGAACTAGGTATTGGATACCGACGATCGAATCTCGGGCAAGTAACATACCGATGACAAAGGGAACAACGTATGTTGTTATGCGGTCTGACCGATAAAGATCTTCGTAGAATATGTAGGAGCCAATATGGGCATCCAGGTCCCGCTATTGGTTATTGACCAGAGACGTGTCTCGGTCATGTCTGCATTGTTCTCGAACCCGTAGGGTCCGCACGCTTAAGGTTACGATGACAGTTATATTATGAGTTTATGCATTTTGATGTACCGAAGGTTGTTCGGAGTCCCGGATGTGATCACGGACATGACGAGGAGTCTCTAAATGGTCGAGACGTAAAGATTGATATATTGGAAGCCTACATTTGTATATCGAAAGTGTTCCGGGTGAAATCGGGATTTTACCGGAATACCGGGAGGGTTACCGGAACCCCCCGGGAGCTATTTGGGCCATAGTGGGCCTTAGTGGAAAAGAGAAGGGGCTGCCCTAGATGGGCTGCGCGCCCCCCCTTCCCCTAGTCCTATTAGGACTAGGAGAGGTGGCCGGCCCCCTCCTCCTCTTTTCCCCTCCGAGGAATCCTAGTTGGACTAGGATTGGAGGGGGAATCCTACTCCCAGTGGGAGTAGGACTCTCCTGCGCCTCCCCCCCTTGGCCGGCCAGCCTCCCCTCCTCTCCTCCTTTATATACGGAGGCAGGGGCACCTCTAAACACACAAGTTGACACAAGTTGATCCACGTGATCTATTCCTTAGCCGTGTGAGGTGCCCCCTGCCACCATATTCCTCGATAATACTATAGCGGAGTTTAGGCGAAGCCCTGCTACTGTAGTTCATCAAGATCGTCACCACGCCATCGTGCTGACGAAACTCTTCCCCGACACTTTGCTGGATCGGAGTCCGGGCATCGTCATCGAGCTGAACGTGTGCTCGAACTCAGAGGTGCCGTAGTTTCGGTGCTTGATCGGTTGGATCGAGAAGACGTACGACTACTTCCTCTACGTCGTGTCATCGCTTCCGCAGTCGGTCTGCGTTGGGTACGTAGACAATACTCTCCCCTCGTTGCTATGCATCACATGATCTTGCGTGTGCGTAGGAAATTTTTTGAAATTACTACGAAACCCATTAGTGGTATCCGAGCCTAGGTTATTTATGTTGATGTAATGTGCACGAGTAGAACACAAGTGAGTTGTGGACGATACAAGTCATACTGCCTACCAGCATGTCATACTTTGGTTCGGCGGTATTGTTGGACGAGACGACCCGGACCAACCTTACGCGTACGCTTACGCGAGACCGGTTCCCTCGACGTGCTTTGCACAGAGATGGCTTGCGGGCGACTGTCTCTCCAACTTTAGTTGAACCAAGTATGGCTACGCCCGGTCCTTGAGAAGGTTAAAACGGAGTCTATTTGACAAACTATCGTTGTGGTTTTGATGCGTAGGTGAGATTGGTTCTTACTTAAGCCCGTAGCAGCCACGTAAAACATGCAACAACAAAGTAGAGGACGTCTAACTTGTTTTTGCAGGGCATGTTATGATGTGATATGGTCAAGGCATGATGCTGAATTTTATTGTATGAGATGATCATGTTTTGTAACCGAGTTATCGGCAACTGGCAGGATCCATATGGTTGTCGCTTTATTGTATGCAATGCAATCGCGATGTAATGCTTTACTTTATTACTAAACGGTAGTGATAGTCGTGGAAGCATAAGATTGGCGAGACGACAACGATGCTACGATGGAGATCAAGGTGTCGTGCCGGTGACGATGGTGATCATGACGGTGCTTCGGAGATGGAGATCACAAGCACAAGATGATGATGGCCATATCATATCACTTATATTGATTGCATGTGATGTTTATCCTTTTATGCATCTTATCTTGCTTTGATTGACGGTAGCATTATAAGATGATCTCTCACTAAATTATCAAGAAGTGTTCTCCCTGAGTATGCACCGTTGCCAAAGTTCGTCGTTCCCAGGCACCACGTGATGATCGGGTGTGATAAGCTCTACGTCCATCTATAACGGGTACAAGCCAGTTTTGCACACGCAGAATACTCAGGTTAAACTTGACGAGCCTAGCATATGCAGATATGGCCTCGGAACACGGAGACCGAAAGGTCGAGCGTGAATCATATAGTAGATATGATCAACATAATGATGTTCACCGATGAAACTACTCCATCTCACGTGATGATCGGACATGGTTTAGTTGATTTGGATCACGTGATCACTTAGAGGATTAGAGGGATGTCTATCTAAGTGGGAGTTCTTAAGTAATATGATTAAATTGAACTTAAATTTATCATGAACTTAGTCCTGGTAGTATTTTGCAAATCATGTTGTAGATCAATAGCTCGCGTTGTTGCTTCCCTGTGTTTATTTTGATATGTTCCTAGAGAAAATTGTGTTGAAAAATGTTAGTAGCAATGTTGCGGATTTGATCCGTGATCTAAGGTTAAATCCTCATTGCTGCACAGAAGAATTATGTCCTTAATGCACCGCTAGGTGACGGACCTATTGCAGGAGCAAATGCAGACGTTATGAACGTTTGGCTAGCTCAATATGATGACTACTTGATAGTTTAAGTGCACCATGCTTAACGGCTTAGAATCGGGACTTCAAAGACGTTTTGAATGTCATGGACCATATGAGATGTTCCAGGAGTTGAAGCTAATATTTCAAGCAAATACCCGAGTTGAGAGATATGAAGTCTCCAACAAGTTCTATAGCTAAAAGATGGAGGAGAATCGCTCAACTAGTGAGCATGTGCTCAGATTGTCTGAGTACTACAATCGCTTGAATCAAGTGGGAGTTAATCTTCCAGATAAGATAGTGATTGACAGAATTCTCTAGTCACCATCACCAAGTTAGTAGAACTTCGTGATGAACTATGACATGCAAGGGATAACAGAAACGATTCCCAAGCTCTTTGTAATGCGGAAATTGACGAAGGTAGAAATCAAGAAAAACATCAAGTGTTGATGGTAGACAAGACCACTAGTTTCAAGAAAAGGGGCAGAAGGAAGAAGGGGAACTTCAAGAAGAACAGCAAGCAAGTTGCTGCTCAAGTGAAGAAGCCCAAGTCTGATCCTAAGCCTGAGACTAAGTGTTTCTACTGCAAAGGGACTGGTCACTGGAAGCGGATCTACCCCAAGTGATTGGCGGATAAGAAGGATGGCAAAGTGAACATAAGTATATTTGATATACATGTTATTGATGTGTACTTTACTAGTGTTTATCGCAAACCCTCAGTATTTGATACTAGTTCAGTTGCTAAGATTAGTAACTCGAAACGGGAGTTGCAGAATAAACAGAGACTAGTTAAGGGTGAAGTGACGATGTGTGTTGGAAGTGGTTCCAAGATTGATATGATCATCGTCACACACTCCCTATACTTTCGGGATTAGTGTTGAACCTAAATAAGTGTTATTTGGTGTTTACGTTGAGCATGAATATGATTTGATCATGTTTATTGTAATACGATTATTCATTTAAGTAAGAGAATAAATTGTTGTTCTGTTTACATGAATAGAACCTTATATGGTTACACACCCAATGAAAATAGTTTGTTGGATCTCGATCGTAGTGATACACATAATCATAATATTGAAACCAAAAGATGCAAAGTTAATAATGATAAGTGCAACTTGTTTGTAGCACTGCCGTTTAGGTCATATTGGTGTAAAGCGCATGAAGAAACTCCATACTGATGGAATTTTGGAATCACTTGATTATGAATCACTTGATGCTTGCGAACTGTGCCTTTTGGGCAAGATGACTAAAACTCCGTTCTTCGGAACAATGGAACGAGCTACTGACTTATTGGAAATAATACATACCGATGTATGCGATCCAATGAGTGCTGATGCTCGTGGCAAGCATCGTTGTTTTCTGACCTTCACAAGATGATTTGAGCAGATATGGGTATATCTACTTGATGAAACATAAGTCTGAAATAGTTGAAAGGTTCAAAGAATTTCAGAGTGAAGTGGAAAAATCATCGTAACAAGAAAATAAAGTTTCTGCGATCTGATCGCGGAGACAAATATTTGAGTTACGAGTTTGGTCTTCAATTAAAACAATGTGGAATAGTTTCATAGCTCACGCCACCTGGAACACCACATCGTTATGGTGTGTCCGAACGTCGTAACCGCACTTTATTTGATATGGTGCGATCTATGATATCTCTTTACCACTATTGTTTTAGGGTTATGCATTAGAGACAGCTGCATTCACGTTTTAAAATAGGGCACCATCTAAATCCGTTGAGACGACACTGTATGAACTATGGTTTAGCAGTAAACCTAAGCTGTTGTTTCTTAAAGTTTGGGGCTGCGATGCTTATATGAAAAAGTTTCATCCTGATAAGCTCGAACCCAAATCGAAGAAGTGCGTCTTCATAGAATACCCAAAGGAAATTGTTGGGTACACCTTCTATCACAGATCCGAAGGCAAGACATTCGTTGCTAAAATGGATCCTTTCCAGAGAAGGAGTTTCTCTCGAAAGAAGTGAGTGAGAGGAGAGTAGAACTTGATGGGGTAATTATACCTTCTCCCTTATTGGAAAGTAGTTCATCACAGAAATCAGTTCCAGTGATTCCTACACCAATAAGTGAGGAAGTTAATGATGATGATCATCAAACTTCAGATCAAGTTACTACCAAACCTCGTAGGTCTTCCAGAGTAAGATCCGCACCAGAGTGGTACGGTAATCATGTTCTGGAAGTCATGTTACTAGACCATGATGAACCTACGAACTATGAGGAAGCAATGATGAGCCCAGATTCCACGAAATGGCTTGAGGCCATGAAATCTGAGATATGATCCATGTATGAGAACAAAGTGTAGACTTTGATTGACTTGCCCGATGATCGGTGAGTCATTAAGAATAAATGGATCTTCAAGAGGAAGACGGACGTTGATAGTAGTGTTACTATCTACAAAGCTAGACTTGTCGAAAAAGGTTTTTGACAAAGTTCAAGGTGTTGAATACGATGAGATTTTCTTACTCGTATCGATGCTTAAAAGTCTATCCGAATCATGTTAGCAATTGCCGCATTTTATGAAATTTGGCAGATGGATGTCAAAACTGCATTCCTGAATGGATTTCTGGAAGAAGAGTTGTATATGATGCAACCGGAAGGTTTTGTCGATCCAAAGGGAGCTAACAAAGTGTGCAAGCTCCAGCGATCCATTTATGGACTGGTGCAAGAATCTCGGAGTTGGAATATACGCTTTGATAAGTTGATCAAAGCATATAGTTTTTGTACAGACTTACGGTGAAGCCTGTATTTACAAGAAAGTGAGTGGGAGCACTACAACATTTCTGATAAGTATATGTGAATGACATATTGTTGATCGGAAATAATGTAGAATTATTCTGCAAAGCATGAAAGGATACTTGAATAAAAGTTTTTCAAAGAAAGACCTTGGTGAAGCTGCTTACACATTGAGCATCAAGATCTATATAGATAGATGAAGACGCTTGATAAGATTTTTCAATGAATACATACCTTGATAAATTTTTGAAATAGTTCAAAATGGAACAGTCAAAGAAGGAGTTCTTGCCTGTGTTGCAAGGTGTGAAGTTGAGTAAGACTCAAAGCCCGACCACGACAGAAAATAGAAAGAGAATGAAAGTCATTCCCTATGCCTCAGTCATAGGTTCTATAAAGTATGCCATGCTGTATACCAGATCTATTGTATGCCATACCACTGAGTTTGGCAAGGGAGTACAATAGTGATCTAGGAGTAGATCACTGGAGAGCGGTCAAAATTGTCCTTAGTGGAATAAGGATATGTTTCTCGATTATGGAAAAAGGTTCGTCGTAAAGGGTTACGCTGATGCAAGTTTGATACTAATCTAGATGACTCTAAGTCTCGATCTAGATACATATTGAAAGTGGGAGCAATTAGCTAGAGTAGCTCCATGCAGAGCATTGTTGACATAGAAATTTGCAAAATACATGAGGATCTGAATGTGGCAGACCCGTTGACTAAGATTCTCTCACAAGCAAAACATGATCACACCTTAGTACTCCTTGGGTGTTAATCACATAGCGATGTGAACTAGATTACTGAATCTAGTAAACCCTTTGGGTGTTGGTCACATAGCGATGTGAACTATGGGTGTTAATCACATGGTGATGTGAACTATTGCTGTTAAATCACATGGCGATGTGAACTAGATTATTGACTCTAGTGCAAGTGGGAGACTGAAGGAAATATGCCCTAGAGGCAATAATAAAGTTATTATTTATTTCCTTATATCATGATAAATGTTTATTATTCATGCTAGAATTGTATTAACCGGAAACATAATACATGTGTGAATACATAGACAAACAGAGTGTCACTAGTATGCCTCTACTTGACTAGCTCTTTAATCAAAGATGGTTATGTTTCCTGACCATGAACAAAGAGTTGTTATTTGATTAACGAGGTCACATCATTAGTTGAATGATCTGATTGACATGACCCATTCCATTAGCTTAGCACCTGATTGTTTAGTATGTTGCTATTGCTTTCTTCATGACTTATACATGTTCCTATGACTATGAGATTATGCAACTCCCGTTTGCCGGAGGAACACTTTGGGTGCTACCAAACGTCACAACGTAACTGGGTGATTATAAAGGAGCATTACAGGTGTCTCCAAAGGTAGATGTTGGGTTGGCGTATTTCGAGATTAGGATTTGTCACTCCGATTGTCGGAGAGGTATCTCTGGGCCCTCTCGGTAATGCACATCACATAAGCCTTGCAAGCACTGCAACTAATATGTTAGTTGTGAGATGATGTATTACGGAACGAGTAAAGAGACTTGCCGGTAACGAGATTGAACTAGGTATTGGATACCGACGATCGAATCTCGGGCAAGTAACATACCGATGACAAAGGGAACAACGTATGTTGTTATGCGGTCTGACCGATAAAGATCTTCGTAGAATATGTAGGAGCCAATATGGGCATCCAGGTCCCGCTATTGGTTATTGACCAGAGACGTGTCTCGGTCATGTCTGCATTGTTCTCGAACCCGTATGGTCCGCACGCTTAAGGTTACGATGACAGTTATATTATGAGTTTATGCATTTTGATGTACCGAAGGTTGTTCGGAGTCCCGGATGTGATCACGGACATGACGAGGAGTCTCTAAATGGTCGAGACGTAAAGATTGATATATTGGAAGCCTATATTTGGATATCGGAAGTGTTCCGGGTGAAATCGGGATTTTACCGGAATACCGGGAGGGTTACCGGAACCCCCCGGGAGCTATTTGGGCCATAGTGGGCCTTAGTGGAAAAGAGAAGGGGCTGCCCTAGATGGGCTGAGCGCCCCCCCTTCCCCTAGTCCTATTAGGACTAGGAGAGGTGGCCGGCCCCCTCCTCCTCTTTTCCCCTCCGAGGAATCCTAGTTGGACTAGGATTGGAGGGGGAATCCTACTCCCAGTGGGAGTAGGACTCTCCTGCGCCTCCCCCCCTTGGCCGGCCAGCCTCCCCTCCTCTCCTCCTTTATATACGGAGGCAGGGGCACCTCTAAACACACAAGTTGACACAAGTTGATCCACGTGATCTATTCCTTAGCCGTGTGAGGTGCCCCCTGCCACCATATTCCTCGATAATACTGTAGCGGAGTTTAGGCGAAGCCCTGCTACTGTAGTTCATCAAGATCGTCACCACGCCGTCGTGCTGACGAAACTCTTCCCCGACACTTTGCTGGATCGGAGTCCGGGGATCGTCATCGAGCTGAACGTGTGCTCGAACTCGGAGGTGCCGTAGTTTCGGTGCTTGATCGGTTGGATCGAGAAGACGTACGACTACTTCCTCTACGTCGTGTCATCGCTTCCGCAGTCGATCTGCGTTGGGTACGTAGACAATACTCTCCCCTCGTTGCTATGCATCACATGATCTTGCGTGTGCGTAGGAATTTTTTTGAAATTACTACGAAACCCATCAAGACACGATCCCAGGCCTTCTCAATAAGCAGCATGATGAACGGACCATAAATCGGGAAATTGCGCTCGCAGATAGCAGATAACAGCTCAGACCACATAACATGAGAGATATCCAGGGACTCTCCGGTGTTCTGTTCCTTCTGACGCTGGCAGAAGATAAGCATGTCCACGAGATAGGAGTGAACCATATCCAGATTCCAGATACGAGGGAAAAGAGTCTCTTTGAAGACACGGTGAAGGATATCCAGATAGGCAGGCAGCTCATACGTTTCCTTCTTCGTCTCAGGGTTGATCCTCAAAGTGCAGTAGGGCCATAGAGCTTGCTTGTGAGTGGCGTTGGTGCGGCGGTGTGGGCAAAAGCCGACAAGAGACTAAAGACCTAGATCTTCCACCCCAATCAACTCCATGAAAGCTTTCCACTTGACTGAAAGCAACTTGCCATTGGTCATCCAAGTCAGTGTCCTGTCCTCATTAGTCCCGAGATGAACCGTGGCATAGAATTGGGCCACAATATCAGCATCATAATCTTTGTTGAATTGCATGACCCCGAGAATGTTCAGTTGAGTGCACATCTGAAGAGCTTCACCAAAGTATTCAGGATCCTTCTCCATATGGTTGGTGTCGATGGAGTGCACGTTGACAAAGAGGTTCTTCTTGGCTTTGAGAACATCAAAGAAGATGGCAAACTGGAACCTGTTCCAGAACGGACGGTTGACCAAAGTGGGATCTTGGTCTTCCTCATACGGGTTGCGGCGACGCCTTGCCCAGAATTCCTTGGGCGGCATTTTTGGCACGGTTTTGCCTGGCTTCGGCTTGGCACCAGGCTTCTTCTGGAGTTGAGGTGGAGGTGGAGCACTTGAAGAACCTCCGGCAGACTTAGTGGTGCGGTAGCGCTTGGACGTGGCACGACTGGGGTTGACACGACGAGCCTGATGCTCAGGAACCTCATCACCTGGAACCACCCACAAGAACATGCAAACAACCAGAAAGAATGAGCATAAGCCACAAAACACGAGCAAAAGATCACTGAGAGGTAAGAGCATGGTGGAAACCAGTAGATGGCGGTAGTACCGCGACCCTCGAGCGGTAGTACCGCTCCAAGCGGTAGTACCGCTCGGGAGAGAGCGGTAGTACCGCTCGAGACGGGGAAACAACAGTTTCCTACTGCCGTGGTCAGATCCGGCACTACCATCCTACCAAATTCAAAAATACTCCAACCAAACACCAATCCAAACTGTCTAGAAGCATTCTCCATCCTACTCAAGCCTAGATCTGGCCAAAAATCTAGAGATGCAACTGCTATTGCCCCTAAGATGCTAGATTGGTAATCTAGACAAGAAGAAATAGGGAGCGGGGGCAATACCGGCATCCATGGCAAGAGGACAAGGTGGGGATCGTCTCCACCGAAGGAAATGAGAGGAACGCCCCGGAGAGGGAGATCCGCTGGAGCCCTCCCGCGGCGCCGGTTGCTGAAGAGAGAGGAACAGAGCAAGGGGGCGTGCGAATGGGTATGGGGGAGAAGAAACTCCCCCTGCCCCCGATATAACCCCCTGCCCGTGCCTCACAGCGGTAGTACCGCGCTGGAGGGCGGTAGTACCGCTCGGAGCGGTAGTACCGCTCACCACCAACGGTAGAACCGCTCAGCAACCAAACGGCTTCTAGACAAGCGGCTAAAGCACCAAAGAGACGAGAAAGCAAGGCAAAGAGAAAGAAAAGACCAACAAGGCAACACACACACTAACAACGGTCCAGAACCCACTCTTTCAAAACAACCACACGAACCAGAGCGAGCTCTAGCCTCTCTCAAGAGAGGGCGGTGGCCGGAGCCACCTATGTTTGAGTCAATTGGTATGGCACCGCGAAGAATATCCTTGGGCCCATGACCAAAACTCGTCTTTGAAGCACAAGTACAATAAAAATGGCTAATGTGAAAGAGCTGATCGTTTTATGCGTAATGGGGGAGGGAGAGTTCATTGAGAGAACAACACTCCCCCTATGTCCATGCCTACATCTAAACTAGACACCAAGTTGAGTGAGGTGGGGTGTGCAAGGGTTCAAGTCACATTGCTCGAATCAATGATATTTAGCTCATGCCTTAACTCGCGAAATCTTGCTTCATCCAAGGGCTTTGTGAAAATATCTGCAAGGTTATCATGAGTGTTGACATACTTGAGCTCGATCTCCCCTCGCCTAATGTGATCCCAGATGAAGTGATACCGGATCTCAATATGCTTCGTCTTGAAGTGTTGCACCAGGTTGAGAGAAATCTTGATGGCACTTTCATTGTCACACCAAAGAGGCACTTTGTCACAAATGACACTGTACTCCTTTAAAGTTTGCCTCATCCATAAAAGTTGTGCACAACAACTACCGGCCGCCACATATTCCGCTTCGATGGACATGAGAGACACACAACTTTGCTTTTTGGAAGACCAACTCACCAAAGAGCACCCAAGAAACTGGCACCCTCCGGAAGTGGACTTCCTATCCACTTTGTCTCCCGCCCAATCGGAATCCGTAAATCCTTCAAGTTTGAAGTTTGCCCCTCTTGGGTACCATAAGCCAAAGTTTGGGGTATGAGCCAAATATCAAAAGATTCGCTTGACCGCCACAAAGAGACTTTCCTTGGGTGCGGCTTGAAACCGTGCTCACATCCCCACACTCAACATGATATCCGGTCTAGATGCACAAAGGTAAAGCAAGGAGACAATCATGGAGCGATATACCTTTTGATCCACCGCTTTACCATTGGGATAAATGTCAAGTTGGCACTTGGTGGGCATTGGAGTAGTAGCCGGCTTGACATCACTTAGCTTGAATCTTTTTAGCATGTCTTGAGTGTATTTGGCTTGGTTGATGAAGGTTCCTTCTCTTCTTTGTTTGATGTCAAAACCAAGGAAGAACTTCAACTCTCCCATCGAAGACATCTTGAACTTGGAGGTCATGAGAGTGGCGAATTCTTCATTGAAAGCTTTGTTAGGAGAACCAAAGATAATATCATCAACATATAGTTGGCACACAAACAACTCCCCTTTGACCTTCTTAGTAAAAAGAGTGGGTTCGATTAGCCCAACTTCAAATCCATGGTCTTGTAACAACTCGGTAAGGTGGTCATACCAACCACGTGGGGCTTGTTTAAGGCCATAGAGTGCCTTATCGAGTTGATACACATGATCCGGGAAGAAAGGATCCTCGAACCCGGGGGGTTGCTTGACATAAACCAACTCATTAATGGGACCATTAAGAAAAGCACTTTTCACATCCATTTGTTGCAACTTAAAGTTGTGATGGGAAGCATAAGCAATCAACAAACGAATGGATTCAAGGCGAGCAATGGGAGCAAAGGTTTCACCGTAGTCGATACCCTCGACTTGGGAGTAGCCTTGTGCTACCAATCTTGCCTTGTACGAATGATGTTCCCATGAGCATCTTGTTTGTTCTTGAAGATCCACTTGGTTCCAATGATGTTATGGTTCCCCGAAGGCCTTGGCACCAACCTCCACACCTTGTTGTACTCGAAGTTGTTGAGTTCTTCATGCATGGCATTGAGCCAATCCGAGTCTTCGAGCGCCTCATAGACCTTATGGGGTTCAACACAAGAGACAAACGCGTGATGTTCACAATAGTTTGCTAATTTTCTATGAGTGCTTACCCCCTTTCTTAGGCTTCCAACCACATTCTCCATGAGATGACCTTTGGTGGTGAGTTTGGAAGCAATCTTCGCGGCACGACGCTCTAATTCCTCCTCGGATGTGGAAGGAGGAGGGTTCACTTGATCATCTTGAGCGCCGTCATGAGCTTGTTCTTGGTCTTGAGCTTGCTCATGATCTTGAAATTGCTCGAGGGAGACAACTTGACCTTGGGCATCATTTGGAGGTTCACCACCATCTTGAGATTGATCTTGCCCTTGGTCTTGTTCTCGAGGTTGAGGGCCTACACTTTGTTCTTCGGAAGCGTGTGGGTCTTGAGTAAGTGAAGGCTCCACTGGAGTGGAGCATTTTCCTTCTCCTTCGGCCACAAGGGGTTCCTCAATGGGTAGAATATGACCAATACCCATTCTTCTTATGGCTTGGGGAGGAATTTCATCACCTACATCACAAGTACCACTTTTCTCCACTTGGGAGCCGTTATTTTCGTCAAACTCCACGTTACATGTCTCCTCAATGAGTCCGTTGGACTTCTTGAGAACACGGTAAGCATGAGAGTTTGTAGCATAACCAACAAATATGCCCTCATAAGCTCTAGCCTCGAATTTAGACAAATGAACACCTTTCTTGATAATGAAACACTTACACCCGAACACCCGGAAGTACTTGAGATTGGGCTTGTTCCCGGTGAGAATCTAATACGGAGTCTTGTTCAAGCCTTTGCGGAGATAGAGCCGATTGGATGCATGACATGCAGTGTTGATGGCTTCAGCCCAAAAGTTGTATGGAGACTTGAACTCCGCCATCATGGTCCTTGCCGCATCCATCAACGTCCGGTTCTTCCTCTCTGCAACACCATTTTGTTGAGGGGTATATGGTGCAGAATATTGGTGCTTGATCCCCTCATCACTAAGAAATTCATCCAAGGTGTAGTTCTTGAACTCGGTGCTGTTGTCACTTCTTATTGTCAAGATCTTTGCATTATGTTGACGTTGAGCTTCATTTGCAAAGTCGATGACGGTTTGTTGAGTCTCACTCTTCCTCTTGAAGAAGTATACCCAAGTGTATCTTGAATAATCATCCACAATCACCAAGCAATACTTTCTACCCCCAAGACTATCAAAGGATGGAGGCCCAAAGAGGTCCACGTGCAGGAGCTCCAAGGGTCTCTTTGAGTAGATGATAGTCATGGGAGGGTGAGCCGTTTCATGAAGCTTTCCTTCGATACAAGCACTACAAGCACGATCTTTGGCAAAACTAACATTCATTAGTCCATGGACATGGTCCCCCTTGAGAAGATTTTGCAAAGATCTCATATTGATGTGGGCTAAACGGCGATGCCAAAGCCATCCCACATCAACTTTAGCCATTAGGCATGTCGCGGTCTTAGTGGGTTGCTCCGAAAAGTTAATCACATAAAGACCATTCTCGACATGCCCAACAAAGGCTACTTTAAGAGTCTTGCTCCACAAGAGGGCCATGGTATCAATATCAAAGAATGTGGCAAAGCCCATGAGTGCGAGTTGACGAACGGAAAGTAAATTGAACGCAAGGGACTCAACAAGCATGACTTTCTTGATCGTTAGATCATGAGAAATGACAACCTTGCCAAGACCCAATACCTTAGAATGTGAGGCATCACTCCATTCGACATTGGTGGGCATAGATGGGATCTTGTGCACTTCTACCACCAAGTCCTTGCTCCCGGTCATATGATTTGTTGCTCCACTATCGAGCAACCATGATCCCCCACTGGAAGCAAACACCTACAAGAGATCAATGCTTGGTTTTAGGTACCCATTGAGTAATGGGTCCTTTGATGTTAGTAACAAGGGTCTTAGGAACCCAAATAGACCATTCAATGTACTCATAAGAAGAACCAACAAATTTAGCATAAACATGCCCATCACTAGCACGGCACAACACAACACATAAGAGGGGTTAAAGTCACCGGCTTTGTTGGGAGAGATGGCTTTGAACTCTTTGGCATCACCATTCTTTGCATTGTTCTTCTTCTCCTTAGGAGCACCCTCTCCCCTCCTTCACAAAGGTTTTCTTGAGCGGGGGAGGTCGATTGGTCTTGTTATTCTTCTCCTTGTTCTTCTTCTTGTTCTTGGACTTGGGTGAGAACCCAACTCCCTCCTTGCCCACAACTTCCTTTTGATTGCTCAAAAGGTCATTTAGGTTCTTCTCGCCTTGTATGCATGACACAAGACCTTTCTTGAGTTGTTCCTTCAACTTGACATTCTCCTCCACAAGATGCACATGCTCACAACATGGGTTAGTAGCA
Organism: Triticum aestivum; assembly: GCF_018294505.1. Taxonomy (NCBI): domain Eukaryota; kingdom Viridiplantae; phylum Streptophyta; class Magnoliopsida; order Poales; family Poaceae; genus Triticum; species Triticum aestivum. The sequence continues at coordinate 631,809,015 of NC_057813.1, forward strand.
TTTGCATTATCAATCAAGACCATGTGAGGAAATGTGGACTTTTCCTTGGTTAGCTTAACTTGGAGTTGAGCATGAGACTCCTTGAGGTTTGCATGAGCACCTTTCAAGACCTTATGGGCCTTGTCAAGTACATAAAACTCCTCCTTGAGTCTAACATGATCAACCCCAAGTTTAGACTTCTTGGAAGTTAGAACACGAGACACAACAAGAGCATGATTAAGATCTTTCTTTAGTTTGGCATGGTCATCGTTGTGTGACTCCTCAAGAGCCAAATGATGCCCATGCTCTTCCTCAAGAGCATTAGAGAGATCCGATATCTCATCGGCATAGTCACGACTATGACCTTCCATCTTAGAGATGGTTTCTTCGTGAGCCTCGATCATGTCATTGGCTTCACCAAGTTATTCCAAGAGAGCAACGAAGTGCTTCTTGGATTTGCCCTTGAGCTTACTCATGAATGACTCAAATTCATTTACCTCCTCATTAGACCCCTTAACATTATCAAGTACATCCGTTGAAGGAGTATTAGGAATAATGGTGGTTTTGATGTTGGGGGTTACCTTGTTGGTGGCTTTAGCCATGAGGCACTTGGCGGTGATGTTCTCGTTGGGTGAATCGAAGAGAGACACCCGGGGAGTTGTGGCAATGGCAACGGATGCCATAGCCATTGCTTCACTATCTTCATCATCATCGTCATCCTCATGGTATTCTTCTTGAACTACCAACCCGCGTGTCGGAGTCTTCTTGGTGAAGTTGTTCTTGTTTGGGAAGGACTTGGCTTTGTCTTTTCGGATGAACTTGCCACCATTGTATTCCCGCTTCTCGTAAGGACAATCCGCAACGAAGTGGCTCACATTGCCACAGTTGAAACAAGTTCTAACTCGTTGCTTGCCCTTGAGGCCACTTGAGTTGTTCTTGTTGAACTTGGGTCTTGTATTCTTCTTACTCCAAAATTGTCTTGAGGTAAGAGCCATGTGCTCATGATAATCATACTTCGTGTCTTCGGGGTTGCTCTCCTCGTCTTCCTCTTCTTCTTATTCTTCCACACTAACCTTGGCCTTCAAGGCAAGATTGGGCTTCTTTGCCCTTTGAGAATGGAGCACCACATTGTCGGCGGTCTTGTCCAAGATGCTCATTGCAACAAACTCATCCAACACTTCACCTGAGGTCATGGAGTGGAAGTACGGTCTTTGACGAATGACGGAGGACATGGCCTTGTTGTAGGGCATCATGGCCTTGAGGAACTTGCGCTTGATCCAATTGTCATCCATGTCCTTGCTCCCATGATCTCGGAGTGCGACCGCGAGTTTGGTCACTCTTCGAAAGAGCTCACGAGGTTCTTCATCTTCTTTCATTGCAAACTCATCGGCTTCATCTTGCACCACTTCATAGTTGGAGCGTTGAATGCTAGCACTTCCTCGATAGAGAGACTCAACACATTTCCATGCTTCTTTAGCCATGACATGAGGTCGAAGATGAGGGAGATCTTCGGGAAGGATTGCATCTTGGATGATGAAGAGAGCACTCTCATTGAATTGATTGTCCACGGCTTCTCGAGGGGTGAAGTTGCTTGGGTCATGAGGATAGAAACCTTCTTCAATGATTCTCCAAAGGTTAGTATTCACATGTTTTAAATGATGCTTGAAGCGATAAACCCAAGAATCAAAATCTTCATGTTTCTCATATTTAGGAGGAGGACCGGCATGATTCAAATGAGTAGAGGGGATCGGTCCTCCATAAACTGGGGGTTCCACATGGGCAAAGATGCCGGTGCCATTTCTACCACTAGTAGAAGGACTCTTTTCACTGTTAGCTTCCCCCTTGTCGGAGGTAGCATCCTTCACCTTGTTAGTGGGATCACCCACTTTCATCGGCGAGGTAGATAGTTTCAGTCCTTCTAGGAATTCAGAAAACATGCTTTTAACCTCGGCCGTCATGGAGGTTTTCAATGTGTCTAAAGCCACATTGAATTCCTCACTTGAGACCGAGGTTCCCCCTTCGGCCGAAGACGAGATGGGATTCACACAGGAGTGCTCCTCCGCACCATCGTTGGTGTCAACCATACTCTTCGGATGACAAAGTCCTTAATAAAGAGACGAGGCTCTGATACCAATTGAAACGATCGATATGGTTGACTAGAGGGGGGGGTGAATAGGCAACTAACAATTTTTAGACTTTTCTTTAACAATTTAAACCTTGCAATGAAATAGGTTGTCTAGATGTGCAACTACGTGGACAACCTATATGATGCAAAGACAACTAGCACACAAGCAAGCAATAGATACAACACAAGTAAACTTGCAAAAGTAAAGGCACAAGATAACCAAGAGTGGAGCCGGTAGATACGAGGATGTGTTACCGAAGTTCCTTCCTTTTAAGGGGAAGTACGTCTCCGTTAGAGAGGTGTGGAGGCACAATGCTCCCCAAGAAGCCACTAGGGCCACCGTAATCTCCTCATGCCCTCACACAATGCGAGATGCTGTGATTCCACTATTGGTGCCCTTGAAGGCGGCGACCGAACCTTTACAAACAAGATTGGGGCTATCTGCACAACAGTTGGAGGCTCCCAACAACACCACGAAGCTTCACCACAATGGAGTATGGCTTCGAGGTGAACTCAACCGTCTAGGGTGCTCAACACCCAATAGTAACAAGATCCCCTAGGGATAAGTGGGGGGAATCAAATTTCTCTTGGTGGAAGTGTAGATCGGGGCCTTCTCAACCAATCTCGAGCAAATCAACAAGTTTGATTGGCTAGGGAGAGAGATCGGGCGAAAATGGAGCTTGGAGCAACAATGGGGCTTTGGGGGAAAGAGGTGAGTCAACTTTGGGGAAGAAGACACCTTTATATAGTGGGGGAACCAATCCAACCGTTACCCCACTGAACAGCCCCACACAGAGCGGTACTACCGCTTGGGCAGGGCGGTACTACCGCTGAGGGCGGTACTACCGCTCTTACCCAGCGGTACTGCCGCGCTGACGGGGAGGTCAGGGTCCTGGCCCCAGAGCGGTACTACCGTAGGAGTAGGCGCGGTACTACCTCTTGGAGCGGTACTACCACCACTACTACCGCACTTAGTACCGTAAAACCCGACACGAAAAACATCGGTCTCGAATCGAGGCGGCAGTAGCCCGGAACCACTGCGGTACTACGGCCGAAGACCACAAGCGGTACTACTGCTCGGAGAGCGGTACTACCGCTTGGGGAGCGGTACTACCGCTCTGGGAGTGGTACTACCGCTTGGGTGCTTCGGCGGTACTACCGCTGTGGACCACGGTACTACCACTGGGGCAAGACAAAGCATACACAGGGGAAAAGGCAGCTCCAATGAAGCGGAAGGAAAACGTCAGGTGTGATATGGATGTGTACGTGTTGATTCCACCCTAGCCTTACCAAAGCGGATCCCCTCTTGATAATACGGTGACTCCTACGAAACTAGTCCACCAACAATGAAATGAAGGAGCTACACCGTCTTGAATAAAACACCGAGGGGAGGTAATCGTCTCATCACAGCTGGGGGCGGTGAGGCCTCCGCCGCATCGCAGTTGGCCACGGGAGGCAGGAGCACGAGGCACGACCGACGCTGGTTTGGGCGGCTAGAGCAAGAAGACCAGAGGTTGAAGAAGCACTACGGCCGTTGGATGGACATCGTACGGTCACTGGAGCTAGAATTGTGCATATTGACTAAGTTGACAAAGCCCTCCGTCCCCGTCAACTTAGTAGGCCCACAAGTCAGCCTGCCACTATACTGGGTCACAGCTAACAGGGGGAGTATTCATTTTTGGTGCGTAATAAGGAGGCACTTCCCTGCGTGTGAAGATATAGCTGGTGGGTCCGAGCTATCAGTGGCTGAAAGGATCGATATGGTTGACTAGAGGGGGTGGGTGAATAGGCAACTAACAATTTTTAGACTTTTTCTTTAACAATTTAAACCTTCCAACGAAATAGGTTGTCTAGATGTGCAACTACGTGGACAACCTATATGATGCAAAGACAACTAGCACACAAGCAAGCAATAGATACAACACAAGTAAACTTGCAAAAGTAAAGGCACAAGATAACCAAGAGTGGAGCCGGTGGAGACGAGGATGTGTTACCAAAGTTCCTTCCTTTTAAGGGGAAGTACGTCTCCGTTAGAGCGGTGTGGAGGCACAATGCTCCCCAAGAAGCCACTAGGGCCACCATAATCTCCTCACGCCCTCACACAATGCGAGATGCCGTGATTACACTATTGGTGCCCTTGAGGGCGGCGACCGAACGTTTACAAACAAGATTGGAGCTATCTGCACAACACTTGGAGGCTCCCAACAACACCACGAAGCTTCACCACAATGGAGTATGGCTCTGAGGTGACCTCAACCGTCTAGGGTGCTCAACACCCAAGAGTAACAAGATCCGCTAGGGATAAGTGGGGGAAATCAAATTTCTCTTGGTGGAAGTGTAGATCGGGGCCTTCTCAACCAATCCCGAGCAAATCAACAAGTTTGATTGGCTAGGGAGAGAGATCAGGCGAAAATGGAGCTTGGAGCAACAATGGAGCTTTGGGGGAAAGAGGTGAGTCAACTTTGGGGAAGAAGACACCTTTATATAGTGGGGGAACAATTCCAACCGTCACCCCACTGAACAGCCCCGCACAGAGTGGTACTACCGCTTGGGCAGGGCAGTACTATCGCTGTTACCCAGCGGTACTGCCGCGCTGACGGGGAGGTCAGGGTCCTGGCCCCAGAGCGGTACTACCATGGGAGTAGGCGTGGTACTACCGCTTGGAGGGGTACTACCGCCACTACTACCGCACTTAGTACCGTAAAACCCGACACGAAAAACATCAGTCTCGAATCGAGGCGACAGTAGCCCGGAACCACTGTGGTACTACAGCCGAAGACCACAAGCGGTACTACCACTCAGAGAGCGGTACTACCGCTTGGGGAGCGGTACTACCGCTCTGGGAGCGGTACTACCGACTGGGTGCTTCGGTGGTACTATCGCTGTGGACCGCGATACTACTGCTGGGGCAGGACAAAGCATACACAGGGGAAAAGGCAGCTCCAATGAAGCGGAAGGAAAACGTCGTGTGTGATATGGATGTGTACGTGTTAATTCCACCCTAGCCTTACCAAAGTGGATCCCCTCTTGATAGTACGGTGACTCCTACGAAACTAGTCCACCAACAACGAAATGAAGGAGCTACACCGTCTTGAATAAAACACCGAGGGGAGGTAATCGTCTCGTGCCAATGGATGAATCTCTGAAAGAACTTAACGCACACAATTAGTCCGCACAAGCATTGTCATCAATCACCAAAACATCTTGGGGATAAATATGCCCTTACAACGGCGGTAACGTTTTTTCGCGAAATACTGAGGCCCTTTTGATGGGTCCCCGATGTCAAGTGGAGGAATCATTATTTTGCGCGTAATAAGGAGGCATTTCCTTGCGTGCGGCCGTGGACCCAGCTGTCGGCCTCTCCACGTACAGTCCACTTCAGATGCATGTCGATCATTGACCATGTTGACCAGGCCGCGCCGAGAGCACCAGGGCGGTGGACGACAGTGAGGCCTAGGAAGGGAACGACACGGAGGCAGGGAAGACTCAGCAGTTGTTTCCCACACGGAGGGGAGTACGACTGAATGAGGGTTTACTGGTTCGTCTGCTGTCGCCGGAGAATAATAGTAGGTGTGGGTGAGTAGAGGGATGGCTAGGCCAGCGATGGGAGTACAATGGGGCGGTGAGGCCTGCGTGGCAGCACAGCCGGACGCGGGGAGGAGGGAGCAGGCAGTCCCGTCGGCGCTTGTTTGAGCGGCTGGAGCAGGAAAAGCAGAGATTGAAGAAGCATGACGGCCGTTGGATGGCCATCCAACAGTCACTGCTTGTGCGTCAACCTTTTTTTAGGAAAGCCTCAAATCTGTGGAAAACATCATACAGCCCATCTGCCATTATTTCTAATAATTTACAGCCCATTTGCTAATTCTTAATGTTTTGTTTGGAGCCCATATTCTTTTTGTTAGCATTACAGCCCATATTGTGGCCATGGTTAAAAAATTATACAAAATTTTGCATATTTCGGTGTGGTCCGAACTGTTTTTAATCCCGAAATTTCGACTCACATTCAAACTGAATTCAAAACTAAATGTATATCAATATAAAATCCAACAAATTCTCCATGCATAAAAATTAATGTAATTTAAAATCTCGAAATGAAAAAAAGATATTTGAAACTAATTGCCGCTTTGATGTGTTTTAAAAATGTACAACCCTACTGATGGGCCATTTTCTCGGCCCGCCGAATGAAATCTCTCCTCGTCTTGAAAGATTTGCAGCCCAACAGGCCTGACAAAGCGACTTACTTGGCAAATCACAAAAAAACTGGGTTGTGGCCGTGGACCCAGCTGTCAGCCTCTCCACGTACAGTACTCTTCCGATGGAAGTCGTTCCTTGACCACGTTGACCATGCCGCGCGGAGAGCACCACAGCGGTGGACGATGGCGAGGCCTAGGAAGGGGACAACACAGAGCCGGGGAAGACGGGGCAGTGGAAGCCCGCGCAGAGAGGAGTACGAGGGTTCATTGGTTCGTCTGCGGTGTGAGGCTGCCGTCGCCGCAAGGACTGGCCAGCAGTGGGAATAGTAGGGGGGCGGTGAGTCCTCCATGGCAGCACAGCCGGCCACGGGAGGCAGGAGCATGAGGCACGACCGGCGCTGGTTTGGGCGGCTGGAGCAAGAAGACTAGAGGTTGAAGAAGCACTAGGGCCGTTGGATGGGCATCGTACGGTCACTGGAGCTAGAATCGTTCATATTGACTAAGTTGACAAAGCCCTTCGTCCCCGTCAACTTAGTAGGCCCACAAGTCAGCCTCCCACCAAGGTGGGTCCCAGCTAGCAGGGGGAGTATTCATTTTTTTGTGCATAATAAGGAGGCACTTCCGGTGGGTCCGAGCAGACATCGGGGGGACGTTTTTTCGCGAAATGCGGTGGCTTGTTAGGTGGGTCCCAGCAGTCAGGGGGCAAACGTTTTTTTCGCAAAATACGATGGCCCGTCCAGTGGGTCCCTGCTGTCAGTTGGAGGAATCATTATTTTCCGCGTAATAAGGAGGCACTTACTTGCTGCGGCCGTGGACCCAGCTGAGACTCTCCACGTACAGTATACTTCCGATGGAAGTCGTTCCTTGACCACGTTGACCTCGCCGTGTTCCGTTGCATGCATGCGTCCATGGGCGTGGTGCGTCCCCACTGTCAACCTCTCACGTACAGTCATCTTCCGATGACTCTCAGTTGTTGACCATGTTGACCACACCGTGCCGAGCGCATCCAGACAGGAATGACCCGGAGATGGGGAAGACGGGGCAGTGGAGTCGTAGATGGAGAGGAGTGGGAATCTTCATTGGTTCGGGTGCGCGGCAGCACAGCCGCGGTGCCGCCCACGGGAGACAGGAGCAAGAACAGAGGTTGAAGAAGGAGCACGGCTGTTGCATTAACATCCAACGGTCCAGCTGCTAGAATCATTTGTTGATTAAGTTGACAAAGCCGTGCGTACACGTCCGCTTAGCAGGCCCACAAGTCAGTCACCAAATCTGACGGGTCCCAGCTGTCAACGGGATGAATAATTTTTTTTGCAAAACAAGGAGGCACTTCCTTCCGTGCGAAGATATAGCCGGTGGGTCCCAGCTGTCAGGTGCAGGAAACATTTTTTTTCATCTTAATAAGGAGGAACTTTCCTTGCGTGCGACCATGGACCTCATGGGTCCCAGACGCCAGGCTCTCCACGTACAGTCCTCTTCTGATGACTCTCGTTTGTTGACCATGCCGCACCGAACACAGCGAGGCGGTGGACGACGGCGAGGCCGCGGACGGGAACGACTCGGAGATGGGAAAACGCGGCAGTGGAGTCGCAGATTGAGAGGAGGAGAAGGGTTATAATTGGTTCTGTTGCAATTCATATCAAACTCAGGTTCACAGGACACGTTCATATTCATAGCCAACATTCACTATCAACAACTCAAAAGATTCATATATACACAAGCTCAGCATATCTATGCATCCAAATGATTGATAGATCACACGACAATATTCATACATAATGCACAAAAAGATTCAGATATACACATGTTCAGTATGTTTATGCATCAAAATGATTGAGATCACAGCCAATATGATCCATGGACGAACTTTAATTACCTAGGGTACAGACTGGTAAATGGTGTTCAATCAGAGGTACTTCTTGCTAAAATTAGTTCTTGTACGAGTAAACTTTCGAGTACATAAGAGGCAGCACAGACAATCTGAACTTTGCTTGTAGGTTTATCCTCAAATAGTGGCCTCGTGCCGACGGAGGTTTGAGCAACTTGGCCACTACTTTCATCCAACTAGTTTACTGGCTCATCTTGGTCCTGTATCTCGCCAAAATCCTACATTGCAGACGAGAAAGGAGGCGGTTGAGAAAATGAACCACCCAAATTTTTTGTGCAGTTCAACTGAAATGGAGCATCCTTGGCATGCAGACTGATTAAGTCCCAGATGAATATACGCGTCAACCAACTTGTCTGGAATCTTTAGACTCCATGCCATATAGTTCGCTACCATAGGTGCCGATAACCAAAAGGCACAAGTTGGGACCAAAGACTGGACTGCGTTTTTCTGGGCTATGCACCAAGCAATATTTTTGGCGTTCACTCTCCTAATACTTGGAGTTTGACAATTGGTTGACGCCGGTTGATAGTCGAATGAATATAGGCACTTCTTGTCAACATCGATGCTTGTCTGAGTGAACTTTGTAGTACATAGTAGCAGCATAAGTACCTGTCCATCTGATCATTTTGTGCAGTTCTACTGAAATCACCCGATGTAATGATTTGCCTGCGAGTTCAGGCTCCAAATTACTCCTTTATGAAATTGGCAAACAGTAGCACAATACCAAATTACCAATACATATGACAGGCATAATAATCAGGATAAAGACCAGTACCAATCTGTGTGAGGTAGCATATCAATTACTATTTCCTTTGACTGGAATCCGAGATAAGCCAAGCGACTGACAACAAAGGAAGAAAGCAAGCGGAGATTAGCGACTGATAGGAAAGGACGGAAGCTGTCGAGGCAATGAAGCACCCAAAGTTTTTGTGCAGTTCCACCAAAATCGAGCATCCCTGTTGGCACATATATTGAGAGAGTGAGATTACTGTAATAGTGGGACTAGTTGATGAAACATACACTAACAAATAGAACCACCCTCATTATCTTAATGGGTAAAGTTAGCAACATAGTAGTCTTGCTTCAAGAGAGGTATTAGTTTATTTAATCAGTGCCAATTAGCTCAACTCAACACTCAAATCATTGCCATTTATCATAGGTTGCAAAACTTAAAAGTGCAAAGATAAAGGAGTTTCTCATGACAGTAGCACGATACAAATAGAGATGACAGCAAACTAATATGGATGAAGGCCTTAGGCCCGTACCAACCTGAGAAAAAAGCTTATTCATGTAGTCCCATAAGAGATGATAAAGCACTCACTGGAATCACACAATAGTATATATTTTTTTGCACTACAAATATATGGTTGAAATCACTCTTGTTTACCAGTGCTGATATTATATCGAAAGATTATCAAGAACTTCCAGCAGAGTTAAAGCACTGGTTGGGATATAGTTCATTGTATTGCCTTGTGTAGTTCCACTAAAATGTATGATTGGCACAACATGATCCCTGTTTGCACAAGTAGGAACAAGGTGAAACCTTCATTAGCTTAGTGAGAAAGGATAGGAAGACATTAGCATATTACTCAAACAGTGGCATCAAATTCATGATGGAGAATACGCAAAACATTGCCTCATTGAACCAATGGCAATAAATTGACATGCAAAACAATAGCACTATTATGCCATGACACTAATAATATTCCCTCCCTGCTCCACCACATGATTCACCTCCATAGACAAACATTCACACGTACATGATTCAACATAGGGTCCTACTAAAGATTCGTTTAACTCCAACAGGAAAATTAGGCAGTAATAAATTAGTGGTACTTAAGTGCTCCTAATTAATTAAGTGAGACAACAGAAGTGGAAGGGCTCCCTGGAGGATCGTCTCACATGTAAGGTAGTCGTTGCCGGAGCCCTTGAATAGCCTCGACTGAGGCCTCTGGCTTCAGCAAGATCGCCTTGGCACTGTTTATTCTTCTTCTTCTTCCTCTTCATGCTATGTTCCTCTTTCTCCGCACCAGTTGGTGAAACCAAGTACATGATTGGCCTTCTAATTCAGAATTGGTTTTGTCAGTGAGGGAGTCTAAGTGTACTAGTAAAAAACAGCATTATTTTCTCATGGCAGTCGGAAAATAGAGATGAACACATGCATTAAATATCATTCTTACCTAAAGGAAGGTTATGGCGCCAATATGGATGATGAGGATTGGAACACAGATCTCCCTTTGTGCAGTTCCACCAAAATGAACCAACTGTTCCATCTGACATTCCAGTTAAACAGCACAAAAGTCACTTCTTTTAAGAAGAGTTTTGTGCAGTGCACCAAAAGGTCACAACAGCAACCAGGTGAATTGGATATCCCTGTTTGCACAAAAAGGCACAGAGGAAACAGTCAGAGTCTCAAACAATTACAGGCAAAAACATTTGGCTAAACTTGTCAGAGTCTCAAACAATTACAGGCAAAAACAATGGTATGGCTTCATTTTTACCAGGGACATTATATTAAGAAAAACTAAGGTTGCGTTCGGTTCACAGGTTTGGTGCAAGATTTTCGTAGGAACACAATTCCTACCGTATTCTTTCCCTTCCAACCGTTCGGAACACGGGAAAAGTGAATAGTGTTTCATAGGAAAGCTGCTCTGGTAATACTGATTCCATCGGATTAGAAACATCCACGCGCTACTCATTTTTTGGGAGGAAACCCGAGGCAGGCGCTCGCTGCCATGCATTAGACAGGTTGCTGTGTTGTGTTTGCCGGAATAAAAAAATCAACCTATGTGTGGTACGTGAGGTGAGGACAAGAGTAGTCAATGTGCAGCTGAATAAACAAATAGCATCTCATACTGCCAAGCATGCTACTCTAAAAAAACAAATCTGTACATTTCGTAGTCCATCCGAACACATTCTCTTGAGAGTTTCCTCCGGTTCGCTGTTCCATACTTTTATACCTACATTCCTTTCCTATTCCTCTATTTTCATCAAGACCTATGTTTTCTGCCCCTTTATTCCGACCGGAGCCTAAATATTTGGTATAAGGGCATGGGACAGTGGGTGCACCAGCAGTACATCACCATGTACGTAAACAGGGGCATAAAGTGGTGATTCATAGTTTGTTGCCCCGAGAAACAAACATCCCAGAAACATATCTGGGTTGGTCCCATTTTTGTTCACTCTAGCAACCTACTCCTATGTGTGGATAGCAAATCTAGCCTTGGTCATACCAGTGTGTACAGCGTTACCCCTATATTTCCCTTCTCAACCAAGAGACCGGTTGGATGACCAGTCTGTACTACTTTCATCCCCTTTCCTTCCTGTTTGTACCAAGTCCGATGTACATACTAAATTCCCCCACCCCCACTTTATTTCAATGACAAGTATTTTCGGACGGAGGGAGTACAAGATTTGACTCCATGAAGTAGCTTTACCTCTAACAATTGAAGAAAAAAATAGGTGACGTTGGACCATCCGATCGAGAGGGGCTGAGAGGTAGAAAATGATGCACATGCAGCAACGTAGCGAGCTGGGGAAGTAGAGCTAAGGCGATTTCGAACGAAGATATACCTGAAGGTCGTCAGGATGTGGATAGGTGGGTGGCGGGAGGCCGGATCCGCCCACAGGCAACGATGAAGGGATCGAAGGACCTCCCGCGCCGGCGCTCAGCGAGAGATAACGGTGCGGCCGACACTGGGTCTCTTCCCTCGCTGTCGATGACGGCCTAAACGCTGCCCCTCCTCCCCTTCACCGGCAGAGGGGGATACGTCCGGATCTGTAACCAGCGGTGAGGATAGAAAGCCAGTGTTTTTTGAAGGGAGAAAGACAGGGTTACTACCCCTATCTTGTTTAGATCTGGAGAGGATGAGAGTGTGTGAATAGAGCAGCCCTAGCAAGCAAGCACGGAGGCTCCGGCCTATATATAAGTAGTGGGGTAGTTTTCCTTTTTCACTCCGTCAAAACAATCGTTTAAAATTGTGTACTATACTACATGTCAGGTCGCGGTTTTTTTAGTTGTTGATTGTTTTTTGAGATAGCTACCCGCTTGTTCCAAGTGGTGTTACGGTGTGCTAGGTCACACTTTGTATCGTTCAAGTCTGGTAGTACTACAAGTCCCTCCATTAAATGAACAACCACCCCCTCGTAAAAATTGTGAACAAGCCCACGGCTAAAATTAGCGGAAACTTGGGTTGCCCCAACATGCATTATTATTTATATTTTCTACTCCCTCCGTTCCTAAATATAAGTCTTTTTTATTAGCCACACCTAAGACAAGAATTTTTTTATTAGCAGTGAACCCCACATGTCATAGACACAAAAATTGTGGCAAGATTCCCTTAGGCAAGCCAAAGTGTGTCTAACAATTTGAGCAACTCAGGTTAGGCAAGTGTGGCAAGTGTGGGAAAAATAATGTGGCAACATAATACAAACATAGTCGCAATCCAAACAGCCCCGTGATTTTTTGTGACATGCATGAAAATTTGGTTAGTTAATTTTATAGTCAAAATTTGGCAAGGTGCATCAAATCAACACATGCAAGTATCAAAAGGAAAGTCACGGCATGCATGCATGCGTTGTACTCCCTCCGTTTCCAAATATAAGTCTTTTTAGAGATTGCAACAAGTGACTACTCCCTCCGTTCCTAAATGTAACTCTTTTTAGGGATTCCACTACAAACTACATACAGATGTATATAGACATATTTTAGAGTGTAGATTCACTCATTTTGTTTCGTATGTACTCCAGTTCATAGTGAAATCTCTAAAAAGACTTATATTTTGGAATGGAGGGAGTACATACGAAGCAGAATATGTCTACTCCTACATACGAAGTAGCCCATTTGAAATGTGTAAAAAGAGTTTTATCGAATGCAGTGCTTTGATGTGTCGCGTCAACTCATACAAGCCCGAGAAATTTGATTACTATGACGCCCTCTCCCTCGCGGACTGAGCTCCGGTGCCTTAACTACACCTGCCTTTGGCTGCATGACAGGTGGGCCAACCACCTGTTGGGCCCACCTATCATGGACGCAAAGGCAGGAGCAGTAAGTAGAAGCTTTCGCTACAAGCTATGCCTCCCGCATGAGGTGGACGGACATGCAGCAGTGGATTCGATACTGTAGAAGTAGGAGTAACATCATTGTTCGTCTTCTCGAAGAGGCGAAGAGCCAAGTGAAAACCGAACGTGGCAGTTGCGAACACTCGTTACTAGGCAAAATGAGTCTATGGAATAATAAATGAAGCAATCTATGATACTACTACTGAAATCACAAGTGCTCCCTAGGTGGTTTTGGTAATTAATGACAACATATCTCTTGTTGGACTAACACTTTTATCTAGTATGTTTCAGATAAGTTCAACAATGGAGTGGCATGGACTAAAGGATGTGGGAACTCCTTCAAGATGCTAAGGACAAAGGATTGGCTCAAGCTTCAAGCTCAAGACTCTTCATTTTACATTTTAGTGATCCAAGATAACATTGAGTCTATAGGAAAATCCAATACTATCAAGGAGGGATGAGGTGTTGCTTAATGAGCCTCTTGCTTCAAGTGCTTGGTGATATGCTCCAAATACCCTCAACTACTTTCCCACTTCCACACATATGTCCTAAACCTAAAGTCAAACTCGGCCCCACTGATTCTTTCTATCCGGCGCCACCGAGTTTAGATGTCATAGCCACTGCCACAAACCCTAGGCAAATCGGTCTCACCGATAGGGATCTCGGTCTCACCGAGATGGGATTCTAATCTCTCTGTGTATGTCCATTATCAAAATCAGTCTCACCGAGTTTGAGCAATCGGTACTACCGAGATTACAATGCAAACTTTCTGGTTGACTCATTATCAAAATCGGTCCCACCAAGTTTGATAATCAGTCCAACCGAGTTTGCCTGACCAACTCTCTGGTTAGCTAATTACCAAAATCGGTCCTACCGAGTTTGTGTAATCGGTCTCACCGAGATTACATTATGCCCTAACCCTAACAGAGTCAGTCCTACCGAGTTGCATTTCGGTCCCACCGAAAACCCTAACAATCACATTATTTGCTAAATCAGTCTGACCGAGTTTAATGATTCGGTCCCACCAAGTTTGGTAGATTGTGTGTAACGGTTAGATTTTGTGTGGAGGCTATATATACCTCTCCACCTCCTCTTCATTCGTGGAGAGAGCCATCAGACTGAACCTACACTTCCAGCATCCTATTTTTGAGAGAGAACTACCTACTCATGTGTTGAGGCCAAGATATTCCATTTACCATATGAATCTTGATCTCTAGCCTTCCCCAAGTTACTTTCCACTCAAACCCTCTTTCCACCAGATCCGAATCCTATGATAGAGAGTTGAGTGTTGGGGAGACTATCGTTTGAAGCACAAGAGCAAGGAGTTCATCATCAACGCACCATTTGTTACTTCTTGGAGACTGGTGTCTCCTAGATTGGCTAGGTGTCACTTCGGAGCCTCCGACAAGATTGTGGAGTTGAACCAAGGAGTTTGTAAGGGCAAGGAGATCGCCTACTTCGTGAAGATCTACCGCTAGTGAGGCAAGTCCTTCGTGGGCGACGGCCATGGTGGGATAGACAAGGTTGCTTCTTCGTGGACCCTTCGTGGGTGGAGCCCTCTGTGGACTCGCGCAACCGTTACCCTTCGTGGGTTGAAGTCTCCATCAACGTGGATGTATGATAGCACCACCTATCGGAACCATGCCAAAAACATCCGTGTCTCCAATTGCGTTTGAATCCTCCAAACCCTTCCCTTTACATTCTTGCAAGTTGCATGCTTTACTTTCCGCTGCTCATATACTCTTTGCATGCTTGCTTGCTATATGTTGTGAATGTTAAACTTGTGCCTAAACTCCACTCAAATTTAAAGAAACCTAAAAACTGCAACTTTGGTACTTAGTGTCTAATCACCCCCCCTCTAGACACCTCTTCTCAAGGTCCTACAAGTGGTATCAGAGCCATGTTTCCATTGCCATGGTTTAATCACCATTGGAGGAAGATGGATGAGTCTACTTTGGGGAGTCTTAGACATAGAGTGCCTATTCTTGATGGAGAGTATTTTCATGAGTGGAAAAATGAGATGCTTGTAATTTTCAATCAATATCATTTGAACAAGTACATTGCTAGTCCTTGTGCATCTTGTGTTGATCCTATACATCCTACCCTTGATGAGTCTATTGACATGATTAGGAATGTTAGAACTGTTAATCTTATCACTAGAGGCTTGCCTAGAAGCTTGATTATAAAACTGCCTACTCTTGAGTGTGCCTACACTATATGGAAATTTCTTGAGGAACGATTTCCTGATTATTCTTTGAAAAATCTTGATGAAATTCTCCATAAGTCTATTGCTTTGAGTAAAATGAATACTAGTGATCCTATGTTTGGTGATCGTCTATTTGAGCTTACAAACCTTATGCGTGCAAAAGGAAATGTTGGTATTATTAGTGACATTATTTCCGAAGCTATAAAAATTCATAGACAAGATCATTGTCAAAATCATTCTAATGAATTACCTTCTCTAGGATTTGATCCACTACATGACGATGTTGAACATGGATACTATGATGAGGATGATGATAGTGACTTCGATCTTGATGATACAATGAGACATTTTGGTCTTATGGCAAATCTTCGGGGATATATGTCAGGAGGAAAGGAATGGGTTCTTGATAGTGGATGTACGGATCACATGACCGGAGATAAAGACATGTTTCGTGAGCTTGCTGATAATGATAGTCCTCGAAAGTATGTCACTTTCGGTGACAACTCAAAGGGTAAGGTGGTTGGCCTCAGTAAGGTGGCCATCTCACATGATAGCTCCATACAAAATGACATGCTCGTTGAATCTCTTGGATACAACTTACTTTCAGTATCTAGACTTGCTGACTTTGGTTCCAATGTCTTATTTACTGAAATTGATTGCCAAGTGTTTCGTCGAGACAATCATAAAATGGTCTTTACCGGAGTGCGTAGAGCTGATCTATACATTGTTGATTTCACTAAAAAGGCTCAACCTAAAACTTGCTTCATTGCTAAATCCTCAAAAGGCTGGTTATGGCATAGACGATTAGGTCATGTTGGTATGCGAAACCTTGACAAGCTTATTAAAGGGAATCATATTCTTGGAGTTAATGATGTCATATTTGATAAGGATAGACTTTGCAGTGCTTGTCAAGCAGGTAAACAGGTTGGAGGAAGGCATCCCGGGAAGAACATCATGACCACGAAGAGGCCACTTGAGCTACTTCACATGGATCTCTTTGGTCCCAACTCTTACAAGAGTCTCGGTGGAAATTCTTTTGGTCTAGTTATAGTTGATGATTTTTCCAGATTTACGTGGGTGTTCTTTCTTGATGATAAATCGCAGGTTCAGAAGATCTTCAAAAACTTCACTAGGAAGGCCCAAAATCAATTTGAAGTGAAGATCAAGAAGGTTCGCAGCGACAACAGAACGGAGTTCAAGAACACAAATGTGGACACCTTTCTTGACGAAGAAGGGATTTCATACGAGTTCTCGGCTATGTACACACCTCAACAAAATGGAGTTGTTGAGAGGAAGAACCGGACGCTCATCGAAATGGCGAGAACGATGCTTGATGAGTACAAGACGCCAAAGCACTTTTGGGCGGAAGCGGTTGAGACAGCTTGTCATGCAACAAATCGCTTGTATCTTCACAAGCTACTCGGCAAGACGGCATACGAGCTACTCACCGTAACAAACCCCAAGTTGGATACTTTTGAGTATTCGGCTCAAAGTGCTACATTCTTGATAAGCATCATCATTCTAAATTTGCTCCTAAGTCTCATGAAGGTTTCCTACTAGGTTATGGCTCAAACTCTCACACTTACCGAGTCTACAACAATTTCACCCGAAAGGTTGAAGAGACGGTAGATGTGAAGTTTGATGAATCTAACGGCTCGCAAGTAGAGCAATTGTCGATTGATGTAGGAGACAAAGATCCTTCGGAAGCAATCCAAGACTTGTCTATTGGCAAGGTTCGTCCAACGGAGGTGAAGGAGAGTACCTCGTCTGTCCAAGTGTAAGCTTGTACTTCACGACAAGGTGAACCAAGAGTTGATAGGGAAGCATCCACAAGTGGGACACACCAAGATGAAGGAAACGAGGAAGTGCATCAAGATGAACGTCAACGACCTCCTTCTCCACCACGACAAGAGAACGACAACGACAACAATGAAGAAGGCCAAGAAGAATAACAAGATGAAGAAGATGTTCAACGAAGATCCAAGCAAAAGCTTTCACGAGTTCGACCAAGAATTGCAAAAGACCATCTCGTCGAGCAAATCTACAATGATACTCAAACCGGGAGAATCACTCGCTCTAAAACTCGTTTAGCTAACTTTTGTGAAAACTATTCTCTCATCTCTAGCATTGAACCTATGAAGGTCGAAGAAGCATTGGAAGATCCAGATTGGATAAATGCTATGCATGAAGAGCTACACAACTTTGAGAGGAACCAAGTTTGGACATTGGTTGAGAAGCCCGACAACAACCACAACATCATCGGTACCAAGTGGGTGTTTCGCAACAAGCAAGATGAAGATGGACAAGTAGTTCGCAACAAAGCACGTCTCGTCGCCCAAGGCTACACACAAGTCGAAGGTATGGACTATGGTGAGACTTACGCCCCCGTTGCTAGACTTGAGTCCATTCGCATCTTACTTGCCTATGCTAATCACCATGATATCACCTTGTACCAAATGGACATTAAAAGTGCTTTTCTAAATGGTGAAATAGAGGAGGAAGTTTATGTTAAACAACCTCCCGGCTTTGTCAATCCTAAGAAACCCAATCATGTTTACAAACTTCACAAAGCTCTTTATGGTCTTAAACAAGCTCCTAGAGCATGGTATAAATGCTTGACCAAGTTCCTTCTTGAAAAAGGCTTTGAAATTGGGAAAATTGATTCTACTCTTTTTACTAAAAGGGT
This sequence comes from Triticum aestivum, assembly GCF_018294505.1. Lineage (NCBI taxonomy): Eukaryota > Viridiplantae > Streptophyta > Magnoliopsida > Poales > Poaceae > Triticum > Triticum aestivum. The sequence continues at coordinate 631,827,150 of NC_057813.1, forward strand.
TAATGGTGAACTATTTGTGTGTCAAATCTATGTTGATGATATTATATTTGGTTCAACTAACCCTCATTTTAGTGAAAAGTTTGGGAAGCTAATGTCGGAGAAGTTTGAGATGTCTATGATGAGTGAACTCACATTATTTCTTGGCTTGCAAATCAAGCAAACTAAGGAAGGTACTTTTGTCTCTCAAACGAAGTACACTAAGGACTTATTCAAGAAGTTCAATATGCAAGAATGCAAAGGTATGTCTACACCCATGCCTACTAGTGGACATCTTGATTTGACCAAAGATGGTGAACCGGTTGATCAAAAGGTTTATCATTCTATGATTGGTTCATTGTTATATCTATGTGCTTGACGTCCCGATATTATGCTAAGTGTGTGCATGTGTGCACGATATCAAGCTGCTCCTAAAGAATGTCATCTTAAGGCCGTGAAAAGGATAGTGAGATACTTAATTCATACACCAAATTTTGGTATTTGGTATCCTAAGAGGGCCTCTTTCGATCTTGTTGGCTATTCCGACTCGGACTATGCCGGAGACAAGGTTGATAGAAAGTCCACTTCGGGTACTTGTCAATTTCTGTGTAGATCTCTTGTCTCTTGGTCTTCCAAGAAACAAAACTCGGTATCCTTATCCACCGCCAAAGCTGAATATATTGCCGCTGGTTCATGTTGTGCTCAATTACTTTGGATGACCCAAACTCTTAAAGATTATGGGATATATGTGAGACATGTTCCATTGCTTTGTGATAATGAAAGTGCTATCAAAATTGGTCATAATCATGTGCAACATTCTCGAACTAAGCATATTGAAGTTCGTCATCATTTCATTCGAGATCATGTAGCTAAGGGTGACATTGATCTTAAGCATGTTCGCACCGAAAAGCAATTAGCGGATATATTCACTAAACCTCTTGATGAGAAAGTGTTTTGCAGGTTAAGAGGAGAATTGAACATCATTGATGCTTCAAACTTGGAGTAGAAACTCCATTGGATACATGCAAGACATGAGCTTATGACTAATCCTTGATATTTCTCTTATGATGAAAATCTTATGTCTTGGATATACTTGTATCTTGCATGTTATCTAACCCATGTAGGTACTTGGTTGAATCAAATTCCATCATATTGTAAACTACTCATATCTTGAGCAATCTCTACATCACAAAGTCTCTATACAAAGGTGGTTGAAGACAAGGAAGCACGAAACCATTCGAACATATCCTTTGACAAATTCTATGTTGAGCTTCATGATTTGTCATTTTTGGATACACAAGTGATCTTCCTTGCAAGAACTAACCCATGTAGGTAGATGGACTCAAATTCCAAGTGGTGCTCCAAATTCTTGATGAGCTACATCAACCTCGAGCAACTCACGCAAGTTCAACTACATGGACAACACCACTAACCAAGGTATGTTATTCCATCTTAGAGAAGCTTTACTCCAAGTCATGAGATAAAGCAACTCGACAAGATGTGAATACATCAAGATGCTTAAACGGAAAATGGCAACCCCATTTTGAGCTTAAACGATGAGTATGACCTATGATCAAGTGATCTCACTTGACTCCTAAGTCAACATACTCTAACATAGGTGACTTTGTCGCCGACCATTTCTAGATGAAGTTCCCTTGTGTTTTCTTCTGTTTTTTTTTGAATTTGTCTCATGCATTTGTGTTTCCCCTTTCAAAAAAAACTTCATCTAGATTTCTTTCTATTTTCTGTGCATTTTCTGCATCTAATTCCTTGCATATCTTTCAGTAAATTCCTTGCAAATCGTTGTGAGATCTTATTAGTCTAGTGAGCTGAGGTGACAAGTGTTTTCTCTGCGATGAACTCGGTTACACCGATTTTTTATTCTCGGTCCAACCGAATCTTTTCGGTACGACAGAAGCATACCACTCGGTGCCACCGATTTCATAACTGGAAAAACTCTTTGCCACATATTCTGAGTTTCTTCTGATCCAGCTCTACTCAATGAATCTTGTCCTCTACAAGCATCACATTTTTAATCTTTGCTTTATGTTGTGACTCAAGGATCAAACCCATTCACGAAAAATTCCAGAGGGAGAGAGAGAGATTACATCTTTATCAAGCCATTCTTGGAAATTGATGTCAAAGGGGGAGAGAGAGATCACATCAAAGCCTATCATTTAGAGAGAGATCACATCTCATAGGGTGAGAGAGATCCTTCAGGAAGAGAGACAGAGATCTCCAGGGGGAGAGGATACTTAAGTAGAAAGTATTTCTCAAGGATCCCAGATGCTTGGTGTTCAAGAGGAGAGATGCCACATGTCTTCTTGAGGGGAAAGACATGTTCATATGTGCTTATTTGCATTAGTTTGCATTAGTTCTGATCATCATTCATATCTTTCAGCTCTGTTTTCCTTCAGCTCTGATTTTCTGTTCCCTATCTTCTCCCAGTATCCTATGCTAGATTCAGGGGGAGCAAGACATCTAAGGGAAAGAGATCATTTAAATTCATTGCATATCTTTACTCTTGGGGACATGTCTAATCAACTGTGGTACCTAGTACTCACTCTCTACATGTCATCCCAGTCTTGGTATTCTTGTGATATCTTTTGTTTGCTCTGGCTAGTAGATGTATCTGTGTTATCTAACCTTGTTTATGCAGGTTCATTTCATACTAAGCCAACTCAAGACTACAAGGTAAGTATATGCATCACAATCATGTGTATGAGGAATTCTTGCTGATGTACGTACTGTTTGCAAGAAGGACTCATGGGCATGAAGGTATTTCCTTTAATATTTTTTTTGCTCTGATGCATATGGCCAAGATACATGTAACACAGCCTGCTCTATCATGCTTATGCTATCACATGCTTCCATTTTCAATATCCACATGATTGCATACATGTAGCGGGAGCCTATGCTTGTTACATGTCTTTCCAAAGCTTTACTTGCTATTCTTTATATCTCTATCTAAAGCTTTGATGTATGTTGCCATCAATTACCAAAAAGGGGAAGATTGAAAGCACAAGTGCTCCCTAGGTGGTTTTGGTAATTAATGACAACATATCTCTTGTTGGACTAACACTTTTATCTAGTATGTTTCAGATAAGTTCAACAATGGAGTGGCATGGACTAAAGGATGTGGGAACTCCTTCAAGATGCTAAGGACAAAAGATTCGCTCAAGCTTCAAGCTCAAGACTCTTCATTTTACATTTTAGTGATCCAAGATCACATTGAGTCTATAGGAAAAGCCAATACTATCAAGGAGGGATGAGGTGTTGCTTAATGAGCCTCTTGCTTCAAGTCCTTGGTGATATGCTCCAAATACCCTCAACTACTTTCCCACTTCCACACATATGTCCTAAACCTAAAGTCAAACTCGGCCCCACTGATTCTTTCTATCCGGCGCCACCGAGTTCAGATGTCATAGCCACTGCCACAAACCCTAGGCAAATTGGTCCCACCGATAGCGATCTCGGTCTCACCGAGATGGGATTGTAATCTCTTTGTGTATGTCCATTATCAAAATCGGTCTCACCGAGTTTGAGCAATCGGTACTACCGAGATTACAATGCAAACTTTCTGGTTGACTCATTATCAAAATCGGTCCCACCGAGTTTGATAATCAGTCCAACCGAGTTTGCCTGACCAACTCTGTGGTTAGCTAATTACCAAAATCGGTCCTACCGAGTTTGTGTAATCGGTCTGACCGAGATTACGTTATGCCCTAACCCTAACAGAGTCGGTCCTATCGAGTTGCATTTCAGTCCCACCGAAAACCCTAACGGTCACATTATTTGCTAAATCGGTCTGACTGAGTTTGGTAGATTGTGTGCAACGGTTAGATTTTGTGTGGAGGCTATATATACCCCTCCACCTCCTCTTCATTCGTGGAGAGAGCCATCAGACTGAACCTACACTTCCAGCATCCTATTTCTGAGAGAGAACTACCTACTCATGTGTTGAGGCCAAGATATTCCATTCCTACCATATGAATCTTGATCTCTAGCCTTCCCCAAGTTGCTTTCCACTCAAACCCTCTTTCCACCAGATCCAAATCCTATGAGAGAGAGTTGAGTGTTGGGAAGACTATCATTTGAAGCACAAGAGCAAGGAGTTCATCATCAACGCACCATTTGTTACTTCTTGGAGAGTGGTGTCTCCTAGATTGGCTAGGTGTCACTTGGGAGCCTCCGACAAGATTGTGGAGTTGAACCAAGAAGTTTGTAAGGGCAAGGAAATCGCCTACTTCGTGAAGATCTACCGCTAGTGAGGCAAGTCCTTCGTGGGCGACGGCCATGGTGGGATAGACAAGGTTGCTTCTTTGTTGCATGCTTTACTTTCCGCTGCTCATATAATCTTTGCATGCTTGCTTGCTATATGTTGTGAATGTTAAACTTGTGCCTAAACTCCACCCAAATTTAAAGAAACCTAAAAACTGCAACTTTGGTACTTAGTGTCTAATCACCCCCCCCTCTATACACCTCTTCTCAAGGTCCTACAACTACTATGTTACTTTGCACTATGGAGGTAGTAACTTACACTAGTGTCATATGCATGACACTAGTCAAAGTTACTCCCCACTATGACCATCCTGAGAGAGTGCTTTGATACGTTTTAGTCTCATGACTAAAAGTAGTGGGACTAAAACTTGTTAGCCTCATCCATGCTTGGATCCAAATACTTAAGAGACTAAAATCAAGTTAATGACATTTCAAAGCATCCGGGCCTGCGTGCCATCCACCAAATCACAGCGAGGTGCTACAGTCGAGACTCACCTATCACCCCGGTGTGGTCGTCATGACCCATCATATCACAAAACCCACACCATTACCAGCAGTGGTAAGGTGGCCTCCAAGTTGGACTGGACGAAGCAACCATCATTTCATTGGAACGCTCATTCAAGCCCTTTCTTCCCTTTCTTGAACAAAACCTCACTCCAGGCTACTCACTTCTGCCATTTTTCTTCTCTACCGACGAAGGAAAGGTGGGCGAATCAGTTATGCTGCTATATTTTCATTCCAATAATCTTCTTTTTGCGAAGCACCGACCGATTCTCACATCCTATTCTTTTCCCGTTTTCATTGCGATTGTGGTTTCCTTTCGATTGCTTTTTGTTTGTCAGTTCATTGATGGATCCTGGAGCAGTAGGCAAAGAGTTGCCGGCGGACAACCCACTGGAGATAGTGATCTCCAGGAAGCAAGCACCGACCAACGAGTTGACCATGTTGGCGGGCCAACCCATGGAGACGAAGAACTCCAAGAAACAAGCACTGGCCAAAGAGTTGAGGATGTTGGCAGACAAACTCCTCAAAGAAAGTTGGAAGAACAGCAAGGGCCCCACCGTGCCTACCCCAGAAGCTGTGATTGCCACCTATGTGAGGCTCAAGACCGAGTTTGATGAGATAGTCGCCGTTGAGAAGCAGTATTCCCCTGGCAAGGTGATGGCCCCCATCGAGGACGAGGAGATGGCCCCCGGAGGGATGAGATCCCCCGGTGAGCTGCACAAGGTAAAAAATAATGGCTTATTACCATAGTTGTGGTTTTTGATTATTTGCAATGTGCTTGCTTTTTGATTATTTGCAATGTGCTTGCTAATATGTTAGTGTTGTGCAGGTGCCGGTGGTTGTACTTGATGATTCCGATGTCGTGGCCCGTCCTGTTGGCATCGCCCCGGAGATCAATTCCGATACCGCTGTTCATCCTGTGGACATCACCCCAGAGATCGATTCCGATGTCGTGGTCAGTCCTGTGGACATTGCCCCAGAAATCGATTCCCATGCCGCTGTCCGTGCTGTGGTCATTGCCCGAGAGATCGATGACAAGAAATAGTTGGTCGCGCTAATCCTTCAGGGTAGTTTGCATTGCCCTGTGTTTAATTACCAGAACGATGCGTGTTATCAAACCATCTTAGGGCTAGTGCACTGTCTTGTGTGGGCGGATCTTGCTACTTTTGTTTGATAGTGAATCATGCGATGAATCATGCGAACCCTCTTTGAGTTATGGAAACAGATGTATCCTCACCAGCTTTTGATGTAATATATGGCATGCTTAGATGTAAGTTTGAACTGTTTATCATATCAGCAGGGCTTGTTTGATGATTCTTGGTGTTAGTAGGCTAGCTACTGTGCGAGCTATAGTACTTGCAAAACACTCACCAAAGAGAAACGTTGGGGCTGATGAGCTCGTGGTATGCTTATACTTATCCCTCGTTGATCGACCAATAGCCCTAGCTCCTAAAATTGTAGGCTTAGTGATCGATCAGACAATAGTCGACATACATTCAGGCCTCATTTGGTTCATAGGGTAGGAAAATCGTAGGAAAAGTACAGAGAACGTGCAACACAAAATCATAGCAGTGCAGAGACGTACTCCCTCCATTCCAAAATAGATGACCTAGGCGGGCTAGTTTGGCCTAGTGGGTTTGAGTGATATGACGTGGTACAGTGCCGTCCAGTTTTCGCGTGTGGTAGCAGTATTGTGGGTACAGTAAGTTTTCTTGAAGAAGCGAAATTCAACGAAGTCATGATGGTTCCTTCGTCCGAACAACTTACGGTGGGAAAGGTTGGGCCTGCGATACGACCGGGGTAGACCAGGATAATTTTGTGCATGGCAGGTGGACCAGGATGGTCGACGTCCCACATGTCGGCGAATGAAAGTATTCTTTCTGATATAGAGGACGAGCAACGAGTATTCATTGTTTATTTTTGATGAAAGCTATTGTCTCCACTGTTACTCCTTGACTTTGTCAATGCCTCTCTCTCCTCCACATAAGCGGGGACTACTTGCTATGCATGCAGCAGGCAGCTGGCGTCTTGAGGGGCCCGGGCGGTGAGAGCGGGCTCCAGAAGCGGTCCGGACTCCAACATGGCCCACCTCACATTATCACCATATATTTCTTGGAGTCCGTGTGCGGCGGGCGGGCGATCTCTTTTCCCTCCCCCGTTTCTCTCTTCTCAGCCGACTCCTACCGAGCGATTAGATTTCGGCTATCGACAGTTTATTCAATTACGGTCCCACATGTCAGTGAAATTGCAAGACAACGTGTGTCCCCTTTGGTGAGCGGCGTGCGAGCCGGACTGTCAGGGTTGCGACGCGTACGAGTCGTAAGTGTGCCGCCTTTTCCTTTAGAACTTGCGAAGCGTAACATTTTCGCGCGATCGATCGATAGAAATCCAGAACAAAATGACGAGGGTGGTGCTTTCCCGCTCGTTAGGCGGGCTAGTTCGACTGATATGTCGTGCTACAGTGCCGTCCACTTGCTCCATTTTTATGTAAGCAAGAGTTTACACTCGTACGCGGGAGGAGTGCGAAACACCACGGATCGAATTTTGATCGAGGGATAATTGTTCCCTGCCAAATAATGGAAGATTGTTAGCGATTATAGCATGATAGTTAGGGCATCTCCAGCGCTGGCCCACAAATTTACACCGGCATCTGTCCGAGGACACTGATGGATGACATCCGATGCTGCCCGCATACCTTTCGACAACTATATGAACTAACCGGACGAAATTCGTGCAAACAAAGCAAATTTAAAATTAACCGGATGAATTTCATTACATTTCGAAAACTTTTCCTACAAACTGGACGAAACTCATTACATATTTTGCACAAACCGTACTAAACCTAATGTAAACCTAATCTAAATGATTGCCAGCGCCTGACCACCAAGTCCGGCCATGAACCCGAGAAAGCCGGCCATTGCCTTTGCCTCCTCCTCATCCGCCTCGATAACCTCCTCCTTCGGCCGGAGCACAAGGTTATGAAGATTTCCGCCTCCACGTCACCGTCAAGCGGCTAATCGGCTGCCGATGTTTACCCCACCAAGCTTGGCGTTGACTGAGTGGAGTAGCGGTGGCCTTCCAGGGACCAGAGCGGCGGCGACCTACCGTGTACTACTCTTCCTCACTGCCGGCTGCGCCCGCGCACGCGCGCCGGCTTCGTGGTCGTGGCGGCGGAGGGCGGCCCGGGGGGTGCCGGCGATCTCCTTCGTTTGCTCCTGCGACAGTACGTCGAAGAGAGATTTGGAGCGCGCCCAGAGCAGAGCCGCCGATGTCCCTCGTCTGCTCCTGCGACAGTACGTCCAAGAGAGCTTCAGAGCGCCACGAGGCCATGGTTGAAGTGGTGCCGACAGAAGGAAAGGACTGGAGGAGAATAAGTGTGGGTCTTTGGCTATGGTTGGGAGCTGGGGCTCAAGTTAATATAGCGGGCGAATGGCAATGAGCCACGGCAGACGGATGGACAACTGGCGCTGGAGTAGGTTCATCGGGCGTGAATGCGGACGCTGCTTTAGTGACTTAACTGCAGATGCGTTTGGGTGACTGACATGTGGGCCCAATGGGCGTCTGGCCCGCATATCAGTGACACACCAATTGCACCTGCGGTTAAGTCCAGTGAATGCGGCATTGACATTCTGGAGAGACGGTGACCGTTTCAGGCGCATGCGGACTGTTTGACTGGTCAACCATACAAATACGGAGCTATACGCTGAGCCAGGGACCGTATAATCACCATATCTCGTATACAATGATCAAAGTGAGCTATCAAGACAAGTTCGATGACCGCCAATGCATTTTACTCAGTAATAAATGACCAGGATTGAAGGGGAATCCTAATTTGCTTCGTCTTCTGTCCTTGAGCTCTTGACAAACCAATGCACTATACGGTTGTCCGGCCACTCCAACCCAGAGCTCTCACCAAGCATCGTTCATGCCACCGCGCCGCAGACTAACCGGTAAGGCAGCGATGGCATCCCGCCGCGCCGAGTTCCTCGCCGCCCACGAACGCACACAAAATGGTAGGGAAGCGATGGCATCCCGCGGGGCCGAGTTCATCGCCGCTCGCGACCTCACAACTATGTGGGAGGAATTTGAAGATGCCAAGGCCGAATGGGCGGTAGAGCAAGAGGCGGCCAAAGCCGCACAGAGGGAGCGGAAAAGTCAGAAAGCACTCAAGAAAAGAGAGGCCCGCCGCTGCAAGAAAGAAAAGGACGCACGCGCTGCTACGGTGAGGTCGGCGGAGATCCAAGCACGGTGGGGTGTCGCCGACAAAGCCGGGAAGGAGAACGACGACGTCTGGCCAGCATGTGAGAAGTAGTAGTACTAGTAGTTACTGTGTGTGTCTGTGTCTGAGTATGAGCATGTACCAGTACTACTAGTTACTACTGTAGTTTTTAGAGCAAATTACCAGTACATTAGCCTAGACTAAGTGGAAAAATTCCTATCCTATGCATCAAATGGCATCTCTTTCTCTATAGGAATTGAGATGCATGTCATCTCACTTCCTATGATTTTCATATTCCTATCCTATGAACGAAAGGAGGCCTCTGTTGGAGTAAATGATGTAGCTAGCAGTACTCTCGGTACAGTAGTTTTCTTCAAGAAGCGGAACTCAACGAAGTCATGATGGTTCCTTCGTCCGAGCAACTTCAAAGTGGGAAGTGGGCCTGTGATTTGACGGCTCATTAGTCATTGTTACTGCAGCGCGACGACCTGGGTGACTCTCCCTTGGAGTTCTGCGTGCATGGCAAGTGGACCAGGATGGTCGACGTCCCACTTGTTGGCGAACGGAAGTATTCTTTCTGATATTGAGGAGCAAGGAAACCGCGTGGTATAGTATCACTGCTGATTGGTTCGCAAAAAAATAGTATCACCGCCGATTTATAATTATTTTTTATTTCTGATAAATGCTAGCGTTTCAACTCTTACGACGAAGGGTGCCAAACACGGCACGTGCTGGATGTCCCACACGTCAGCGAAAGGAGTAGGACATGAACAGCGTGGTAGAGCCCAGCGTAAAAAAACAGCGTGGTAGAGCGTCTCCACTTCTTCCACTTCTGGTTCGGAGACCACACGTAGTAGTACTTAGCTGTATGAACGATACAAAGTGCGACCTGGAGAGAAAGACACGTCTAGTTGGAAGGTCTCGGGGCATACACGTAAACAAATATAAAAGTTAATATGTGCCTCCAACTAATATAGTAGTAGTAGAGTACTTAGACACGTACTCCATAACATCACCGTGCATTGCATGTACAACATTTAGTGGTAGTACATAGTAAGAGACAAATGCCGCCCAAGAGTTCCCTTCTCGACCTACTTTTGGGTGTTTGGTAGAGTTTATGGAGGGTGCATGAGTCCATACTAGTTTAGCACAAATACACTAGAAGCATGCATGAAGAGAGCATGCATGAAGAGGGGTGTTGAGTTGAGCATGCATGAAGAGGGAACAACTATGCTGAGACGAGAATGCAACCAAACACACCCTGTATGCCACGCATGTTCATACCATTTGTGCCTTTCTACTTCACTTCTGCGCTACATTACTCAGGTTCGTACGTCCACTCCTGGGTACATGTCCGTCTCGTAGTTCTAGTGCCACGTGTTCTTCATATAGATGGAACGATCGTTGCATAACACGTGCGCCTTGATGCTAGATGTCTCGCGTGTTGGCAAAAGGATGAACAAAGCTCACGTAAACAAAATAGAGTGGAAGAACATAGATTCCGGACAACCGAGAAGGAGCAAGGAACCTCATGGTGGAGCGTCTGCACTCATAATATTTAATATTATTCAGCGATATAAAATTAACCAATCATCTCCACAGTGGACTGGAAGAGTACGAAAAACGGCAGCCCAGTGTAGTTACATCATACTAGTACATGGCTAACCCACGCTATCACCATATTTCCTGGCTTCCGTGCGACACCTATCTCTAGTAATCTAGAAGCCTGTATCGCTTCTCCCTCCTCGTCTCTATCAAAGTGCGGCGGGCTGGCGTTTCTGCTGTCTATTAAGCTCGGTTAACTATCACATGTTAGCGACATGCCAAGAGCATTCTAAAAAAAATTCCTTTCACGTTCCGTTTTCAAAAAGAAAAAAATCCTTTCACGTACGAATTTGCCTGTATGCTTTGAGCAACTTGCATGTCCTATACTGCTCCTGTTTGATACTCTAACTTAGCTACAGGTTAGACTAACTCATGACTAACCCTGAACTAACTTTAGCCAAAGAGGTGTTTGGGTGACAGGGTTAGATTGACAAAAAATGCACTTCATGGAGAGAGAAAAGTGTTTTTTCAGTGGTCCCAATGAGAACTATCTCCTGTTAGCACCTCTTAGGTGGGATAGTTTTTTTTGGTGGGTTCGGTGCAACTTGCTCCAATTTAAACCCTCATGCTTGGATACTTTAGGGCTATTTGAGCCCCAACTAGCTCAAACTAACTCTAACCCATGGATCCAAACAGGGCCAATGGCCAGTCTCGACGCGGAGCATTCGCGTGCACCGGGAAGCGGCGCTCTCTCGGTCGTCGGGCCACTTCAAAGCCGGCGCCAGTGAGAGGTCGCCTCCGCTCTGGCTGGGCATTAATGCGGCAGTGACGCTCCAGGCGATGCTGACCGTTTCACGCGGGAAGTGCGCACTGGCAAGGGAGTATAGGTTTTGAACCATTTCAGGTGTAGTAGTAATGGTAGTTTGCAAAACTACTCAATTATTGCACTCAGTTTCCTAAGAAATTGTGGTAAAAAACGTTACTCCACAGCCCGCTTCCCTTCTCCTTCCTGCTCGTGATTTATGTGGCCATGTTAACGTGGTTGTGTCAAAAAAATGCCACTTCCTGCTCGTGATTTGCGTTATATAATTACAAGCAAGATTCTCGTGCATTGCACAAAACATCAATATGCATTTTTTTACAAAACACCTGTTGTGATTGACCCATGCAGGAGTAATCCCATGTGTAAAAACTAATGATATCTTGAGAATTTTATCGAAAAACTGGTATCTCGAGAATGTCATCGAAAAAATGAAAGATGAGAGATAAGGCGAGGAGGAGTGGAGCGTGGTGGTGACTAGTGGTCAGAATGGGCGGAGGCATGGGGATGGACGGCGCGGGCAGGCGGCAGCGGCCACCATGCATGCTAGATTGTTCCAGAGACTTATTCCTTTTTTAATTGCTGAGCAATGAGGTTGCGGGAGATAATGATGTGGAGAGAGGTGCGGGTATCTTTTGTAAAATTATCATAGTTTGCTTCCTATCCGTTAGATATAGATCATACGGTCTATATTACAAGATGGCAGGCACACCATCATCGCCAACTCGTTTTTTATAAGGGTATACAGATGATAAGTTTGCTGACTACTAAAGTAAAGTGGAATCTGTCCGTGTTATGCAAGTAAATAAAGGTGATTGTTTATTATACGGGTAAGGTTGGATGAAGGGTGGTAGGAACAAATGCTCTGCCTAGAGCATGTGTGTGTGAGATGGAGTCTTAGTGTGTGTGGTGTGTGTGTGTGTG